>NC_060184.1:39711713-39749213 GCF_021184085.1 Oncorhynchus gorbuscha | reverse complement strand
AATCCAATTTGGAGTTCAATCACCTTCCTTATTTCAACATGAAGAGCTTGAAGCTGGTATCCAGACTCTGGGGAGCTTTTCCAAGGGAACATGCCTATTCTCTGAGGCTGTGACTGGGTGAGGGGTGTCAGGCTGTAGGGTGTGGGGGAGGAGTGATTGTGTGTGTGTGTACACCAGTAATTGGGAGTATTTCGAGAGCGTTTATATGTGGATAGATTGTCCCACAGCCTTGCATGTGTTTGGGTTTATGCAGCTCTGCTGTGGCGGGAGTGTTTTTCTTTAAAAACATCTTGAGCACTCTGGCAGAGCATTCTGGATCTTCTGAGCTGAGGCATCTGGGTAGTTTGGTTATTTTCCTACAGTGGTGGTGAATTAAGTTGTGGTTGCTTGTGTCACATACCCCGACAAGGCACACACGTGGAGATATGTAATCTAATGAAGGCATCATTTGGGGGATATAGATAGATAGACTCCTTCCCGGTCTGACTAAGGCTGGCGTGTCTCCTGCTGGTCTGGTTCTTTATGAGGCCCTCCATCCCTCTGCTCTCAGACTGAGAATGGGGAAACCCACAGAGGTCCTCGCACCTAGTGACCTTTCAACATCTACAAAAGGACCTTGTTCTTAACCACAGAATTATAATCAGAATTTTTTATGCAGGATTTTTAATTGCTGCTCTCTGAGTTCTCACTCAGCCCTGAGATTGGCTAGCCTGTTCTCACCTGGGTCCTCTTCGTTAGTGGGAGGGGCATTGTTTGCCCTTCCCTCGCACCTTTTCGCAGAGCATTCCGGCCGTCCATCTGGTCCTGACTGATCTGATCAGCCACATCAGAGGGGCCCTATTAACCTTTGACCCCAGGCTAGTGTGTGTGGACAGGGTCGATACTGGTCGCTCCTCACACCCAGCCCTGGTCCGATTAACACGTCGCCCAATGACAGAAAAACTATTTTGACGGGCGGTAATTGGCGCTAAGTGACGGTGGACAAAGGGCCCTCTGTGAGAGCCTCCCCTCCTCAGCCAGACTACCGTTAGGCTGGTATTGACTGACCACTCTCTCTCTCTCTCTCTCTCTCTCTCTCTCTCTCTCTCTCTCTCTCTCTCTCTCTCTCTCTCTCTCTCTCTCTCTCTCTCTCTCTCTCTCTCTCTCTCTGACGTTTGCGGCTAACGTTTGCCTCACTGTGAGAGGCGAGCAGAGGAGAACAGACACATCACTCACCCTCATCCTGTCCCGCCACCCATCCATCCCTTCATCTCTCCTCCATCCCCCTCTCTTCTTCAAGGCCTGCGCTCCTCTCTTTTGAAAACGTGAGATCAGGAGAATTGAGCTGAGCGGTAGCTTGGCGTTCCGGACCGAGCCAGTCAGTCCTTCCCTTCCTATCAGAGCAAAGGAGCTTAATTAGTTTACGTTAGCAGGAGGAGGTCACAGGGCACGTGAGGCGGAGGCCCCCGGCCTCACTGCACTGGGATCGCAATGGTGGTGTGATGATCCCAGAACGCAGGTGCATGCGGCGCTCGGATGCTTTTGTTGTCGGGAATGTTCCGCATTGTACGGTCAAGTTTGCAAACCGGAGGGAGACAATTAAAGGGGTTTTGCTGGCTGTGACTGCTTGACATTTACAAACAGAAGTCCCCCCATCCAGGTCTGTGTGTCCTCAAATGACGCTTGACGTAGATCACTCTCTGTTGCACGAAGTTGCACGTCAATGAACTCATCAGTGAACTAACTCAACATGTGTTACCGCATTCTACATTTGTCATACAAATAACTGGGAGAACCCCCTTATTGTATTTCAGCCATTAGAGTGTGTGGAGTAGTAGTAGTTAGGGATCTGCTCCAGGGACCAGACAGACTCAGGGGTTGGCCTACATCCTCAGCATTCACACAATCTCTGTCATACACCCAGGAAGCCATCCTGGAAAACACTGCTGCCATATTATATCATTATACCTATTCAGTTAAGAGCCATTCATGAATATGGCAGCTATAAGCCCTTTAATGACAATAATCTCTGGTGATGATATCCTTGTATGCATCTGGTCCCTGTGACAACTACAGCCACGGTTATTCCACATAGAGCAGTATGTTACAGACAGGACTACCTTACTCTTCCATATAGAAATGTGTATCACAGACAGGCACATATATCTGTATATTGCAGACAGGCACATAGAGCTGTAGATGACAGACAAGCTCCTTCCCATGACCCATCATGCCATGCTCTCATCCCCATATTTAACAGGCTGACGTCAGCCAGCCAGGAGCAGTGGAAAGGAAGGAAGGAATAGAGGGAGGGAGCAGAGGAATGGAGACTTTAATACTAAATCTCTCCCTCTGTCATTACCCTGGCCATGACCACCTATCAGAGGGCTGTGAGTGATGTGGGAAATGCTGGGTTCTGTCCTCCCAGACCCCGGTAGGCTAGGCAGGGCTAGGAGCAATGGCAGCAGCCTGGTCCAAACCAAACTACCACACTACAGGACGGGCCAGGACACAGGGTAGGGCTGGATGCCTGGAGCCTGCTGACATTACCCACCTACTAGCTGCTTTAAGCCCACTCTGTGGTCGGGACTGGAGATGAATCTCTCTCTCTCTTTTCACTCTCTCTCCCCTCTTTCTCTCTCCTTCTTGCTCTCCATACCTCCTTCCTCGCCTCTCTCTATTTCCGAAGAAGTGACGTCTCTCTCTCCATCCTTCTCTCCTCTCTCTTTCTCTCTCCATCTTTCTCTCACTCCCTCTCTTTCTCCCTCTCTCTCTCTCTCTCTCTCTCTCTCTCTCTCTCTCTCTCTCTCTCTCTCTCTCTCTCTCTCTCTCTCTCTCTCTCTCTCTCTCTCTCTCTCTCTCTCTCTCTCTGTTTTTCTGAGGAAGTCATATTTCTGGGTTTTCTTTCCTACTACTGTTAAATCAAACCCAGGCTGTGACCGTTTTCTTTGATAGCCTCCCCATCGGAGGAAATATGTTCTCACACACAGTGCTGTTCTGGACAGGAACTTTAAAGGAAATGAAGTATCCAGCAGGCCAGGCCAGGGTTTAAGGTGATGGATCATACCTGAGGTTCAAGTTGAGGACCAGGTTGTTTTCAATGTTAATGATGGCCTGCGATGTTTTGCTTAAATCCGGTTAAGTCGGTCACACATTGACAATAACATCTCTTCAGTAGCCTGAAACAAAGTTCAACCTCTTCAGATCGACCCACATGACATATGGCTAAATGATAGGGCTGGGAATTGCCAAGGGACCTTCCCAATACAATATTATCACAATACTTTGGTGCCGATATGATATGTATTGCGATTCGATACTGGGATTTCACTGCGATTCAATGTTCCAAACAGATTTCTCCCCACATGTCTGCTGCAGAGGGACAAGAGAGAGACATGAGAAAACAAGATTTGATAAATCATGGAAATAAAAGTGCAAAAAACAGACTGGCTCCCCATTTAAAAAGAAGATGGAGAACAGGCTATGAAGGAAATATACTGCAGTTTTGATGCAGGTACAGCCAAGTAGAGCAAAAATGATGTTGGGATACTGTCAAAACAATACGATAATGACGTATCGTCAGAAATAATATCCCGATATGCAACAGTATCGATTTTTTTCGCCCATCACTACTAATAGATGTATGGCCACATTCTGTACATTCAAGATGTTGATATATTTCATTTGAAATAAAATACTGCAGTAACCTTTGTACAACACCTTGCGACTTTGTCAAGAGGTTTGGACCTCTTGGTTTAACAGTTAAGACGTTGGACAGACAGTTACAGGGGCCTGGTCAGACTCCCGGTCAGACAACCCTCTGCTACAATACTATCAACATTCATTGATTGGATTCATCAACAAACAGCTTTCCTATCTCATTCTCAGACATCTACATTGCATCCTCTTGCTCTTGTATATTCAGAAACACACCAAACTCAGCACCCAAAACACCCTATCCCTCCCTCCCTCCCTCCCTCCCTCCCTCCCTCCCTCCCTCCCTCCCTCCCTCCCTCCCTCCCTCCCTCCCTCCCTCCCTCCCTCCCTCCCTCCCTCCCTCCCTCCCTCCCTCCCTCCCACCCACCTGCCTTCTTTCTCCCTATCTCGCACTCTCCATCCATGTGATGTGGTGCTGTATGGCAGGGACACCTGTGGTTCACAATGGCCCGCTCTGCATGAGAACTCCTAGGGACAGAGGGATGCGGATCTGATACGGACAGAGAGAGCTGAACTAGCCGGCTAGCTAAAACTGGCGCACTTGCAGTAAATGTTGATTAATGTGCACTGTCACTGTAAAGCTCAATGCAATAAAGGACCTACTTTATTTTGTTTGTGTATTTGTGTTGTACTGTAGGTAGGATTCAAAGGGACGGAGTGCTCGAGACGGACGTGACAGTGGGCTAGACAGGCCCAGGTTTGTCCCAGTAGGCCTCTGCTGTCACACCAGTCCACCAGTCCACCAGTCCCCGGCTGCTCATGGCCTTGCTAACTGTTCTATGAAATGGGCCGGGGGAACAGTGCGCCCTCCCCAAAACAGGACGCTCACTGTTAGCCAACAGTGCTGCCTTTGTGTCAAATTGTCAAAGTTGGCCCTTTTCTCTCTCTCTCTCTCTGTTGGTCCCTCTTTTCTTTTTCATTTGAGCCTCAGCTGTGAGCAAACAAAGCTGGCTTGAAGTTTGCAAGCCGGGTTAAGCTAGCTAGCTGGCTAGCCACCTTAGCATCTATGTCAATGGGAGCAATGAGGGTTTGTGCCGCTCTGTGTGCTGCAGGTGTGGCTTCAATACAGTCCTCATGAGAAATCCCTGTCAATGGTCTCACTGATAGGACAGTCCTAAAACCCACATGGCAAAGAATGATGCAGGCACTAGGGATGGGGGGTGTGAGCATGCGGGTCTGGGCAGATGAGATGTCGTCGCTCTTTGTCTGCGTCTGTTAGTCGATGTGCGTATGTGTAGGTTTGTATCTGGGGTAACGAATTTTAAAAAATGAAAATAGTAAAACAAGACCAATGATACTCAACTACAAAGCTTGCGTAGCTGGGGGGGAAATAGCTCATTTAAGGATCCCTATCGGCTTAGTCGTGTGTTACACAGTCGTCAGAGGAAAAAAAGATTGCATGACTTCCTCTTGTGGTTGTTTGTTTACTTTACACATTCAAAGCCAGGCAGTGAGTATAACATACATATTATAGCCTGCTGCGACCATTGACCACAGTTTAGATTTCCTGTAATTCAAAAAGCTAAATGAAAAGCAAAATAAAAATGGTGTTTATTGCCCCCACAGCAATGTTAAGTACAGGGGAGAGAAATAATGTCTGTAACAGATGAATACATTCTCCTTTATTGATTTCATAAGAGACACTGACAGTCTGTATAGTAATCTAAAGGATATTTATTGTGTAGTCAGAGCATAATAGCTGGAACAGCAGAATGACAATTATAATGTTCCTTTTGGTTGTGAGGGTTGATATGCAGCTGTAGCGGACCATCAACTCACCACAGCCTACACACACACACACACACACACACACACACACACACACACACACACACACACACACACACACACACACACACACACACACACACACACACACACACACACACACACACACACACACACACACACACACACACACACACACACACACACACACACACACACACACAGTCCTCTGGGAGACATGGGCGGCTGACACCAAACAATAAAAGCTAAATGGACTCTACAGCAACTAAAGTTCAATTTCTCAGGAGCGTGAAACACCAATAAGCCATACAACACATTAGAAAAAAGCTCCAGCTAGCTTGCCAAGGCAAAGATAAATGCTTGAACATATTTATTTAGGCATGTTTGGTTTTTGCTACTGGAGTTTGTCCCTTTTTCAATGGAAATGAAAACCAGTAGCACTTGGTTTAACCGCTTTTCACTTTTCATAATTGTTCCCAAGGTTGCTGTTTTTTTATTTCCAGGCTTTCTGCGCCAATATAATTCAATTTCTACAGCCAAGCCAAATATTTGCAGCGTGGCCTCCACTTCTAAACTGGGCTGCAGTTTGGGCAGAAGGAGGTTCCAGTTGCCACCACTGTTCCTCGGTCTCTGTCTGTCTGTCTGTCTGTCTGTCTGTCTGTCTGTCTGTCTGTCTGTCTGTCTGTCTGTCTGTCTGTCTGTCTGTCTGTCTGTCTGTCTGTCTGTCTGTCTGTCTGTCTGTCTGTCTGTCTGTCTGTCTGTCTGTCTGTCTGTCTGTCTGTCTGTCTGTCTGTCTGTCTGTCTGAAAACAACACTGATGTCTAACCACATCCATTTTGATACCGTGCGCTACAGTGACTTAAGAGAGTCACGCCTGTTCCACTGGTGCAAAGACACTACTGTGTGACCAGTGTTGTAGTACTATATGTTGTTGCTCTATGGAACTTCAGTAGTTTCTGATTGGTTAAAATAACAGTCCATACCTCCCTCAGAATCTATTAGACAGATCTGAGCGATTCACAGTCATTTACAGTTAGTTAACACACACACACACACACACACACACACACACACACACACACACACACACACACACACACACACACACACACACACACACACACACACACACACACACACACACACACACACACACACACACACACACACACACACACACACACACACACACACACACACACACACACACACACAGCAAACTAGTTCACTAAGTTCTCCCTCCCTCTGTGGTACAGGTGAGTTGGCCAGAGATTTGTTAGGCTACAGTCACAGGTGAGTTGGAGCTCTGCTTCATTTTCTGTTGGTCACTGGCTGTCCTTTCCTTTCCACAGGGCTACAGGGAAACCAGCACTTTGAACAGAACAGCCTCTGACACAACAAGATACACGTTTGTCCCGAGCTTAGCGAGCGTTGCTGTTACACCACTAAGCTGACAGCCTGACTGCGGCCAACGCTTCAGAACCGTCTCTCTAGGCAGAGTCCCCCCTGGGTCCCCCCTGTGCCCCCCCTGGGTCCCCCCTGGGCCCCCTGGTCCCGCAGGGCAGTGAAGCCTGCTGATTAAAGGAGCAGTCAATGGGAAGGTCTCTCTGGAGAGGGAGAAGGTTGAAATTGTAAGGGAGCCGTGTCTCTGCACTCCAATGAAAACTACAGCCTCTCACAGAGAAGAGTGTGTTTTGGCTGAGAATACTGTAATCATAGAAGATTAACCCTGAGGACTCAATTCTGACCATATTCTTTATTTCCTGTCACTCTCTGTCCAAAATGATATTTACCTAGCAATCTACCACTCTTACTCTGCCTAGAGACCTGGCGTTAAAGTTGATTGATGGATGCCAATCAGTGATATAATTTATAGTGAATAAAATCTAAATTGTGTTTTTCTCCAGAATGAGATATTTAGAATTTTTTTGCCCATCAAGGGGGAAATCTAGTCAGTTGTACAACTGAATGCATTCAACTGAAATGTGTTTTCCACGTTTAACCAAACCCCTCTGAATCAGAGAAGTGCGGGGGGCTGCCATAATCGACATCCACGTCGCGCCAGGGACAGAACAACAGGTTTTTACCTTGTCAGCTCGGGGATTCGATCCAGCAACCGTTCAGTTACTGACCCAATGCTCTAACCACTAGGATACCTGCAGCCGCAAGAGATAAGATTTTCGTTATCCATAGAAAACATATTTTTTTGAAGATGATAGTTTCTGCCTTTTAACAGGTTAATGAATGTGACACAGTTAGAATCGTTGTCATCTGTGGCTGGAGATCTCCCCACAACAGGTGCACACAGTGTTCTATTTTTCCCTTATCCCCCCCCCTTCTTCCTCCTGCCCAGATTGTTTTCTCCTCTATGTCTGGAAAAACATCTACATAGGTGGTCGCGCTCTCTCTGTGGCGCTTCTCTCTTACTTTCTCTCTCTCTCTCTCTCTCTCTCTCTCTCTCTCTCTCTCTCTCTCTCTCTCTCTCTCTCTCTCTCTCTCTCTCTCTCCGTCCATCCCTCTTTCTTTCTTCTTCTCTTTTTCACTCTCTCCCCCTCTCACACACTCTACCCCCCTCTCTCTCCTCTCTCTCTCTCTCTCTCTCTCTCTCTCTCTCTCTCTCTCTCTCTCTCTCTCTCTCTCTCTCTCTCTCTCTCTCTCTCTCTCTCTCTCTCTCTCTCTCTCTCTCTCTCATTCTCGCTCTCTCTCTCTCGCTCTCTCTCTTTCCCTCTTTCTGAGCGAGAGAAAGTGCTGATCGTAAATATGGAGAAGCCTCAGTCAGTTTTGTGCCAGCAGAGATGGCCTGCCTGGGCTGGCTGTGAATGTATTTCTGGAGAAGAAGCAGAGGAGGTTTACCGAGACTTATTTTTATCATGAAAAGCCAACATGGAATGGCCTGCCTGCACAACGGTTGCTCTAATTGGTTCTAAGCATGTACAAATAGGATGGCCCACATAGGCCACAAGAAGTGAGTGGAGGTTTTGCTCAGCGCTGCACTTTTGTCTGACCAGAGGGACAGGGATGCCTTCCAATAGACAAACAGACCATGAAGAGACACACACAATGACAATGGCTTGAAGACAGCAGAGTTTGCCAGAAGGACAGGAGATGAGCTGGAACAGGGTAGAGATATTTGTGGCAGACAACTTTGAAATCCGTTTGTTTGTGAGTATATGGCATAATCATGAGACAATATCCACATGGATCAAATGTTGGGTCTTTTCTATACTGTCGAACTGTTGTCATTTTCGAGGTGTTCTTTTCTGGATGTTAAACATGGCCTGTTAGTGAACGAGCGATGAAGTGCAGCCTGCTGAGTGGTGCAGTGGTCTAAGGCACTGCATCACAGTGCTACAGTAGTTGTGCCATTAGAGATCCTGGTTCGAGTCCCGACCCTGTTGCAGCCGGCCGTGACTGGGAGACCCATGGTGCGGCCCACTCCTGTGGCGGGTCGGGTACAATGCATGCTGATACGGTCGCCAGGTGTACAGTGTTTCCTTTGACACATTGGTGTGGCTGGCTTCTGGGTTAAGCATTGTGTCAAGAAGCGGCTTGGCTGTGTTGTGTTTCAGAGAAGAACGACCTTCGCCTCTCCCGAGTCCATACGGGAAAATATACATAATAAATGATGAAGTACAATATTCTTGTTTTATGATAATGCAATAAACAGTATATATAAGACATAAATGTATAATCTCCAACGGCAATCATTTCAACTTGCCAAGATGTGTGGAATATGGAATATTTGGTTGGTTTTGTGTTTCTCCTATATTTCAAACTGGACATATTGTGAGTTTTCATCTTTCTATTTTCCCACCTGTTCATCCTCTTAGCTCTCTGATATACTGCTCCTTCAGTGGACTCAAGGTCGCTGGCTACCACAACTTATATTTCAGACCCATATGTATATATCTTTTCCTACCTTCAGAAACCTCACCAATGTCTCCCCTGTTCTCTCCCCATACGTTTTATTGCACCATGGAAAGTTTTATTTGCTTTTGAGCAATTTTCTCTGGAAACCCCCTGTGGCAGACTACCCCCCCCCCCACACACACACACAACTTCCCCCACTTACCCACACCACACAACACCCACATAGCCCCCCCCACACACACACACACACCGCACACAGTACATCCCCTCACACACCCACACATACACACACACACACCACTATACCGACTGGGCTGGGGTTCCGCACTAGGCAGAGAGCGGATAAATAGCAGTCTTCAAACAGGGAAATAGGTGCTAATGAACAGGGTCCTGACAGGCTGGATTTCCCTGGGATCAGACCCAGCCCACAATGCTTCCATTCACTGCATCTCAGCCATGGAAAGTGTTGGGAAAGCCATCCCGCAAGAGTTTGTGCGACCTTTTCAAACTCTCAGTACATCTTTCTTCCCAAAGGCCTTTCAGGCCTTGCCAACGATAACACTAACATGCATCAGCTGATACTAGCGGTGGCTGCGGCAATTTGCATGTTTCAAAATGGCTCCCATTCATTCACAAGCCGGTTGGAAACTTGATTTGGGGAAGGAAACTAACACAACACCCCCTTTCCTGTTCGTACCTGTAACACAGTCATAGCACCTTTAGAGTCCACATCAGGAGTGTTCCAGCTTTCAGAGATGGGCAGTATTTCTGTTACACGTATCTGAAATATATATTAGAATTACTTATGAGGATTTTGTATTTTGCATTACAGTGGGCTGAACTTAACTACAATGTACAGTATTTTGTGACAAGATACTTTCAAAAGCTTTCATTTACATTTTCAAAATACAAAACAGTTTTTATGCCATTTCTTTATAGCGGTTCACAGTTAAAATGCACTGCCCCCGTTTACCCTAGATTGGTATCAGAAGTCTGATGTCACTATGGCACTATGTGATAAGAGCGTTAGCTAAATGCTCTAAATATAAATATAGATGTAAAAATGAACAACTGCAAAGCATGCTGTGTATTACTCCAATGAGCTCTGTGCCAGGAACAAGGCCTAAGACAATACCCAGTGTGCTTTGAAGTTTTCACATAAACATTGACATTTTGGTCATTTAGCAGACGCTCTTATCGTTAGTGACAGGGCATTCAACTAAGGTAGATTAACAACAATATACCACAATCATAGCAAGTATGACGTTTCTGTATTTTTGTAATACCAATACTTTGCAAAAGTATCTTCGATTTGATTTTTGTTTGGTCTTTATGGTAGTTTTGGTAGTTTGGTAGTTGTATTTTGGAATTGTAATTTGTAATTTATGCCCATTCCTGCCCCCTGTCATTCTGCATCACTGAGGCCCAAGATGGATACATCCAGCTGTCAATCAGACACTCTCACACACACTCTTACACACACACACTCTCTCTCTCTCTTTCTCTCTCACACACACACACACACACACAAACACACACACACACACACACACACACACACACACACACACACACACACACACACACACACACACACACACACACACACACACACACACACACACACACACACACACACACACACACACACACACACACACACACACACACACACACACACACACACACACATACTTTCAAGCACTGAAAGATGGGCAGTGTCCCTAGTGAGTATCTACAGTGCATTCGGGAAAATATTCAGAACCCTTGACTTTTTCCACATTTCTTTACGTTACAGACTTATTCAAAAACGTATATATATATTTTTTAAATGTCCCCATCAATCTACACACAGTACCCCATAATGACAAAGCAAAAATAGGTCTTTAGAAATGTTCTCAAATGATTTAAACATAAAAAACAGAAATACCTTATTTACATAAGTATTCAGACCAATTGCTATGAGACTCAAAATTGAGTGCAGGTGCATCCTATTTCCATTGATCATCCTTGAGATGTTTCTACAACTTGATTGGAGTCCACCTGTGGTCAATTCAATTGATTGGACATGATTTGGAAAGGCACACACCTGTCTATATAAGGTCCCACAGTTGACAGTGCATGTCAGAGCAAAATCCAAGCCAAGAGGTCGAAGGAATTGTCCGTAGAGCTCCGTGACAGGATTGTGTCAAGGCTCCGATCCATGGAAGGGTACCAAAACAATTCTGCAGCATTGATGGTCCCCAAAAACACAGTGTCCTCCATCATTCTTAAATGGAAGAAGTTTAGAACCACCAAGACTCTTCCTAGAGCTGGTTGCCCTACCAAACTGAGTAATCGGGGGAGAAAAGCCTTGGTCAGGGAGGTGACCAAGAACCCAATGGTCAATCTGACAGAGCTCTAGAGTCCCTCATTGGAGATGGGAGAACTTTCCAGAAGGACAACCATCTCTGCAGCACTCCACCTATCAGGCCTTTATGGTAGAGTAGCCAGATGGAAGCAACTCTTCAGTAAAGCACCTAAAGGACTCAGACCATGAGAAACAAGATTCTCTGGTCTGATGAAACCAAGAATGAACTCTTTGGCCTGAATGCCACGTGTCATGTTCAGAGACTTGTCACTTTAACTATACATTCATGTACATACTACCTCAATTGGCCCAACCGACCAGTGCTCCCGCACATGGGCTAACTGGGCTATCTGCATTGTGTCCCGCCACCCACCACCCACCACCCGCCAACCCCTCTTTTACGCTACTGCTACTCTCTGTTCGTCATATATGCATAGTCACTTTAACCATATCTACATGTATATACTACCTCAATCAGCCTGACTATCCGGTGTCTGTATGTAGCCTCGCAACCTTTATAGCCTCGCTACTGTATATAGCCTCGCTACTGTTATTTTTCTTTTTACAGTTGTTTTTATTTCTTTACTTACCTATTGTTCACCTAATACCTTTTTCTGCTCTATTCGTTAAAGCCGGTAAGTAAGCATTTCACTGTAAGGTCTACATCTGTTGTATATGGCGCACGTGACAAATCAACTTTGACAGAACACAGAGGGTGTTCTTTAATGGAAGCCTCGCCAACATACTCCAGGGAGAATCAGGAATTCCCCAAGGCAGCTGTCTAGGCATCTTGCTTTTAAAAATCTTTAGTAACGACATGCCACTGGCTTTGGGTAAAGCCAGTTTGTCTATGTATGCAGATGACTCAACACTATACACGTCAGCTACTGCAGCGACTGAAATGACTGAAACACTTAACAAAGAGCTGCAGTTAGTTTCAGAGTGTGTGGCAAGGAATAAGTTAGTCCTAAATATTTCTAAAACTAAAAGCATTGTATTTGGGACAAATCATTCACTAAACCCTAAACCAAATCTTGTTGTCAATAATGTGGAAATATATTTGCAGACCTTTTAGATATGTATTTGTTATCACAAGAGGAAAATAGTACAATGTAAAACAAATGTAATACACATTCAAACGTGTGATGAAAGGGGAAATAAGAGACAAAGTAACCACCAGTAACATGTGAATGAGGAAATAAGTATCCCCAGCTGTCTTCCTTTTCCAGCCATTGGAGATGGGTAGCGGAGATCGGGTTGGGGGTTGATGGAGTTGCAGGGAAGAGAGCATGAGTGTGCCTGGACCGTGGGTTGGGTGTTGAAGTGAGGGGCTGGAGAGGTGATGAACCAGGCCGAGGAGATGATGAATCAAGATGAGATGAACCAGTAGCTGGGCCCTCGGGGCTCATCTTCATCTCTGGACTGTTCAAAACACCTCCTACAAGCAGATGGCGAATACATTAGAATAACATGCAAGGAATCTTAAAACAACTCCATGGGCTCCTTTTGAGTTGATATGTTTACCCAAAATAACTGATTTTATAAACATATCAATCTAATTAACACACACACAACACACTGTCTGTTTTCTGATGTTTGAACTAGACCTGCTGTCATTATGATAACACAAACACTGACTATTTCCCACAGCCTTATTCTAAAATAGATTAAATCGTTTTTTCCCCTCATCAATCTACACACAATACCCCATAATGACAAATCAAAAACAGGTTTAGACATTTTAGCAAAAGTATTACAAATGAAAAACTGAAATATCACATTTCCGTAAATATTCAGACCCTTTACTCTGTACTTTGTTGACGCACCTTTGGCAGTGATTACAGTCTCGATTGTTTTTGGGTAAGACGCTACACGTTTGACACACCTTCATTCGGGAAGTTTCTTCCATACTCTCTAGAGATGTTCGATCAGGTTCAAGTCCAGGCTCTGACTGGGCCACTCAAGGACATTCAGAGACTTGTCCCTAAGCCACTCCTGCATTGTCTTTGCTGTGTGCTTAGTGTTGTTGTCCTGTTGGAAGGTGAACCTTCACCCCAGTCTGAGGTCCTGAGCGCTCTGGAGCAGGTTTTCATCAAGGATCTCTCTGTACTTTGCTCCGGTCATCTTTCCCTCCATCCTCTCCCAGTCCCTGCCTCTAAAAAACACCCCCACAGCTGCCACCACCATGCTTCACCGTAGTGATGGTGCCAGGTTTCCACCAGACATGACGCTTGGCATTCAGGCCAAAGAGTTCAATCTTGGTTTCATCAGACCAGATTATCTTGCTCCTCATGGTCTGAGTGCCTTTTGGGTAACTTCAAGCAGGCTGTTATGTGACTTTTACTGAGGAGTGGCTTCCGTTTGGCACTCTACTTTAAAGGCCTGATTGGCGGAGTGCTTCAGGGATGGTTGTCCTTCTGGAAGGTTCTCCCATCTCCATAGAGGAACTATAGGGCTCTGTGAGAGTGACAATCAGGTTCTTGGTCACCTCCCTGACCAATGACCTTCTCCCCCGATTGTTCAGTTTGGTCAGGTGGCCAGCTCTAGGAAGTCTTGGTGGTTCCAAACTTTTTCCATTTAAGAATGATCAAGGCCACTGTGTTCTTGGGGACCTTCAACACTGCAGAAATGTTTTGGTACCCTTCCACAGATCTGTGCCTCGACACAATCCGGTCTTGGAGCTCTACGGACAATTCCGTCGACCTCATGGCTTGGTTTTTGCTCTGACATGCACTGTCAACTGTGTGACCTTATATAGACAGGTGTGTGCCTTTCCAAATAATGTCCAATCAATTGAATTTACCACAGGTGGAATCCAATCAAGTTCTAGAAACATCTAAAGGATGATCAATGGAAACAGGATACACCTGAAGCTCAATTTCAAGTCTCATAGCAAAGGGTCTGAATACCTATGTAAATAAGGTATTTCTTTTATTTTTAATACATTTGCAAAAATATCTAAAAACCTGTTTTGCTTTGTCATTATGGTTTATTGTGTGTAGATTGATGAGGAAAAAATATAATTGAATACATTTTTGAATAAGTCTGTAACATAACAAAATGTGTAAAAAGGGAAGGGTCTGAATAAGGGGTCTGAATGCACTGTAAATGAGGTTATTGTCTTAGGGGTCTGTCCTTATTGTATACAGCTGGACACTCAACCATGTACCAAAAGAGGAAGGTCTCCATTGAAAGGCCACTACACATGATTCCCTGTTCAACCTTGTGTTATGTGGATGAGGATAATGTCTCGAGGGTTCAGCCTTATTGTCTTCAGCTGGACAGCCATTCTCACCCATTTGCAATAGCAGGAAAGTTTTTATTGAAAGGCCTTACACAACACAAGGGTAGATACATTTTTTGAGGGTCTAACTTCCCCATAAATTTGAACAACTAAAACAAGGATGAAGTGACTATCTTTATTGTACTCTTTTATTGTGATTTGTAAAGTGTGAATTAGACAAACAGTAAAAACCGAGTGTGTAGCTCACAACATGACACAAACAGTCATCAACAACAAGAAGAGAATGTATGTGTGCACCCGTTTTTCGAACCACACTCCAACATTTACTGTAGGGTTGCTACGCATGATAGCAGCATCCTGGAAAGACACTTGACCTGCTGGTGTGAGGAAGGACTCCTTGAGGTTGTTGCGCATGTCCATAGCGACTCTGGTTGCCGTCTGCCGACATGTTTCCTGGGTCCAGGAAGCTGGTGTCCCCTTGTGCCACCTGTCTCCACTCTTTTGGAAGCAGGTCTCCAGTGTTCAACAAACGTGGGGGTGGATGTACTATGTTGATGACTCTGTGTTGTCAGTGTCTGTGGTGCAAAGGTAGTTGTGGAGGGCTACGCAAGGGCCTCCACAATGATCTCATCTTTCTCTGGGGCAACCTCAAGGGCTCGTCTCAGGATCCTCCATCTTGCATCAAGGAACCCAAAGAAGTTCTTTGAATTTCTTCTGGCTCTTGAGTGGCGGCAGTTGTAGATCTTCTTAGCGTCATCAAGGCCAGAAGAACCTTTGAATAAAATAAGTGCTTCCGTTAGTATTGAAAAGGAACATGAAGGCTATCAAATGTGTACCGTTACAACTGCGTAACCTATGCTTTGGACATATGCCCCATCCTCTTATTGGGATGCCAGATCACTTTTATGTGAGGCATGTCATAACAATGTTTATACTGGTATTGTCATGTTTTGTCATATATTGTCTTGTCCTTGTGCTTTCCCTTCTGTTCGTTTCCCCCTGCTGGTCTTATTAGGTTCGTTCCCTTTTTCTATCCCTCTCTCTCCCCCTCCCTCTCTCTCTTCTCTCTATCGTTCCGTTCCTGCTCCCAGCTGTTCCTCATTCTCCTAACTCACTCATTTACTCTTTTCACACCTGTCCCCTATTTTGCCCTCTGATTAGAGCCTTATTTCTCCCCTTGTTTTCCGCTTCTGTCCTTGTCGGATCCTTGTATGATGTTCGCTGTGCTGTGTCCTTGTCTCGCCCTGTCGTGTTTTGTCTCCTTCAGATGCTGCGTGTGAGCAGGTGTCTTAGTCTGCTACGGTCGGTGCCTTCCCGAAGCAACCTGCAGTCAATGGTCGAGTCTCCAGTCTGTCCTCTGTTTTCGCCAAGTCGCTTTTGGGTCCTCATTCACCTGCATAACAGAAGGATCCGACCAAAGAATGGACCCAGCGACTACAGACGCTCGTAACACTGCCGTCGAGATCCAAGGAGCCATTCTCGGCAGACACGAGCAGGAATTGTCTGCTGCTCGTCATGCCATGGAGAACCTGGCCGCTCAGGTTTCCGACCTCTCTGGACAGTTCCAGAGTCTTCGTCTCGTGCCACCTGTTACTTCCTGGTCTGCCGAGCCTCCGGAACCTAGGGTTAATAACCCACCTTGCTACTCCGGGCAGCCCAAGGAGTGCCGCTCCTTTCTCACCCAGTGTGATATTGTGTTCTCTCTCCAACCCAACACATACTCTAGAGAGAGAGCTCGGGTTGCTTACGTCATTTCACTCCTTACTGGCCGGGCTCGAGAGTGGGGCACAGCTATCTGGGAGGCAAGGGCTGATTGTTCAAACAATTACCAGAACTTTAAAGAGGAGATGATTCGGGTTTTTGACCGTTCAGTTTTTGGTAGGGAGGCTTCTAGGGCCCTGGCTTCCTTATGCCAAGGTGATCGATCCATAACGGATTACTCTATAGAGTTTCGCACTCTTGCTGCCTCTAGTGACTGGAACGAGCCGGCGCTGCTCGCTCGTTTTCTGGAGGGACTCCACGCAGTGGTCAAAGATGAGATTCTCTCCCGGGAGGTTCCTTCCAGTGTGGACTCTTTGATTGCTCTCGCCATCCGCATAGAACGACGGGTAGATCTTCGTCACCAAGCTCGTGGAAGAGAGCTCGCGTCAACGGTGTTTCCCTGCTCCGCATCGCAACCATCTCCCTCCTCTGGCTCAGAGACTGAGCCCATGCAGCTGGGAGGTATTCGCATCTCGACTAAGGAGAGGGAACGGAGGATCACCAACCGCCTGTGCCTCTATTGCGGATTTGATGGACATTTTGTCAATTCATGTCCAGTAAAAGCCAGAGCTCATCAGTAAGCGGAGGGCTACTGGTGAGCGCTACTACTCAGGTCTCTCCATCTAGATCCTGTACTACTATGTCGGTCCATCTACGCTGGACCGGTTCTGGTGCTATACATGCAGTGCCTTGATAGACTCTGGGGCTGAGGGTTGTTTCATGGACGAAGCATGGGCTCGGAAACATGACATTCCTTTCAGACAGTTAGACAAGCCTACGCCCATGTTCGCCTTAGATGGTAGTCATCTTCCCAGTATCAGATTTGAGACACTACCTTTAACCCTCACAGTATCTGGTAACCACAGTGAGACTATTTCTTTTTTGATTTTTCGTTCACCTTTTACACCTGTTGTTTTGGGTCATCCCTGGCTAGTATGTCATAATCCTTCTATTAATTGGTCTAGTAATTCTATCCTATCCTGGAACGTTTCTTGTCATGTGAAGTGTTTAATGTCTGCCATCCCTCCCGTTTCTTCTGTCCCCACTTCTCAGGAGGAACCTGGCGATTTGACAGGAGTGCCGGAGGAATATCATGATCTGCGCACGGTCTTCAGTCGGTCCCGAGCCAACTCCCTTCCTCCTCACCGGTCGTATGATTGTAGTATTGATCTCCTTCCGGGGACCACTCCTCCTCGGGGTAGACTATACTCTCTGTCGGCTCCCGAACGTAAGGCTCTCGAGGATTATTTGTCTGTGTCTCTTGACGCCGGTACCATAGTGCCTTCTTCCTCTCCGGCCGGGCGGGGTTCTTTTTGTTAAGAAAAAGGACGGTACTCTGCGCCCCTGCGTGGATTATCGAGGGCTGAATGACATAACGGTTAAGAATCGTTATCCGCTTCCCCTTATGTCATCAGCCTTCGAGATTCTGCAGGGAGCCAGGTGCTTTACTAAGTTGGACCTTCGTAACGCTTACCATCTCGTGCGCATCAGAGAGGGGGACGAGTGGAAAACGGCGTTTAACACTCCGTTAGGGCATTTTGAGTACCGGGTTCTGCCGTTTGGTCTCGCCAATGCGCCAGCTGTTTTTCAGGCATTAGTTAATGATGTTCTGAGAGACATGCTGAACATCTTTGTTTTTGTCTACCTTGACGATATCCTGATTTTTTCACCGTCACTCGAGATTCATGTTCAGCACGTTCGACGTGTTCTCCAGCGCCTTTTAGAGAATTGTCTCTACGTGAAGGCTGAGAAGTGCTCTTTTCATGTCTCCTCCGTTACTTTTCTCGGTTCCGTTATTTCCGCTGAAGGCATTCAGATGGATTCCGCTAAGGTCCAAGCTGTCAGTGAGTGGCCCATGCCAAGGTCACGTGTCGAGTTGCAGCGCTTTCTAGGTTTCGCTAATTTCTATCGGCGTTTCATTCGTAATTTCGGTCAAGTTGCTGCCCCTCTCACAGCTCTTACTTCTGTCAAGACGTGTTTTAAGTGGTCCGGTTCCGCCCAGGGAGCTTTTGATCTTCTAAAAGAACGTTTTACGTCCGCTCCTATCCTCGTTACTCCTGACGTCACTAGACAATTCATTGTCGAGGTTGACGCTTCAGAGGTAGGCGTGGGAGCCATTCTATCCCAGCGCTTCCAGTCTGACGATAAGGTTCATCCTTGCGCTTATTTTTCTCATCGCCTGTCGCCATCTGAACGCAACTATGATGTGGGTAACCGCGAACTGCTCGCCATCCGCTTAGCCCTAGGCGAATGGCGACAGTGGTTGGAGGGGGCGACCGTTCCTTTGTCGTTTGGACAGACCATAAGAACCTTGAGTACATCCGTTCTGCCAAACGACTTAATGCTCGTCAAGCTCGTTGGGCGTTATTTTTCGCTCGTTTCGAGTTTGTGATTTCTTACCGTCCGGGTAGCAAGAACACCAAGCCTGATGCCTTATCCCGTCTTTTTAGTTCTTCTGTGGCTTCTACTGATCCCGAGGGGATTCTTCCTTATGGGCGTGTTGTCGGGTTGACAGTCTGGGGAATTGAAAGACAGGTTAAGCAAGCACTCACGCACACTGCGTCGCCGCGCGCTTGTCCTAGTAACCTTCTTTTCGTTCCTGTTTCCACTCGTCTGGCTGTTCTTCAGTGGGCTCACTCTGCCAAGTTAGCTGGTCATCCCGGTGTTCGAGGCACTCTTGCTTCTATTCGCCAGCGCTTTTGGTGGCCGACTCAGGAGCGTGACACGCGCCGTTTCGTGGCTGCTTGTTCGGACTGCGCGCAGACTAAGTCAGGTAACTCTCCTCCTGCCGGTCGTCTCAGACCGCTCCCCATTCCTTCTCGACCATGGTCTCACATCGCCCTAGACTTCATTACCGGTCTGCCTTCGTCTGCGGGGAAGACGGTGATTCTTACGGTTGTCGATAGGTTCTCTAAGGCGGCACATTTCATTCCTCTCGCTAAACTTCCTTCCGCTAAGGAGACGGCACAAATCATCATCGAGAATGTGTTCAGAATTCATGGCCTCCCGTTAGACGCCGTTTCAGACAGAGGTCCGCAATTCACGTCACAGTTTTGGAGGGAGTTCTGTCGTTTGATTGGTGCGTCCGTCAGTCTCTCTTCCGGGTTTCATCCCCAGTCTAACGGTCAAGCAGAGAGGGCCAATCAGACGATTGGCCGCATACTACGCAGCCTTTCTTTCAGAAACCCTGCGTCTTGGGCAGAACAGCTCCCCTGGGCAGAATACGCTCACAACTCGCTTCCTTCATCTGCTACCGGGTTATCTCCGTTTCAGAGTAGTCTGGGTTACCAGCCTCCTCTGTTCTCATCCCAGCTTGCCGAGTCCAGCGTTCCCTCCGCTCAAGCGTTTGTCCAACGTTGTAGGCGCACCTGGAGGAGGGTGAGGTCAGCACTTTGCCGTTACAGGGCACAGACTGTGAGAGCCGCCAATAAATGTAGGATTAAGAGTCCAAGGTATTGTTGCGGCCAGAGAGTGTGGCTTTCCACTCGCAACCTTCCTCTTACGACAGCTTCTCGTAAGTTGACTCCGCGGTTCATTGGTCCGTTCCGTGTCTCCCAGGTCGTCAATCCTGTCGCTGTGCGACTGCTTCTTCCGCGACATCTTCATCGCGTCCATCCTGTCTTCCATGTCTCCTGTGTCAAGCCCTTTCTTCGCACCCCCCGTTCGTCTTCCCTCCCCCCCTCCCGTCCTTGTCGAGAGCGCACCTATTTACAAGGTACGTAGGATCATGGACATGCGTTCTCGGGGACGGGGTCACCAATACTTAGTGGATTGGGAGGGTTACGGTCCTGAGGAGAGGAGTTGGGTTCCGTCTCGGGACGTGCTGGACCGTTCGCTGATTGATGATTTCCTCCGTTGCCGCCAGGGTTCCTCCTCGAGTGCGCCAGGAGGCACTCGGTGAGTGGGGGGGGGTACTGTCATGTTTTGTCATATATTGTCTTGTCCTTGTGCTTTCCCTTCTGTTCGTTTCCCCCTGCTGGTCTTATTAGGTTCGTTCCCTTTTTCTATCCCTCTCTCTCCCCCTCCCTCTCTCTCTTCTCTCTATCGTTCCGTTCCTGCTCCCAGCTGTTCCTCATTCTCCTAACTCACTCATTTACTCTTTTCACACCTGTCCCCTATTTTGCCCTCTGATTAGAGCCCTATTTCTCCCCTTGTTTTCCGCTTCTGTCCTTGTCGGATCCTTGTATGATGTTCGCTGTGCTGTGTCCTTGTCTCGCCCTGTCGTGTTTTGTCTCCTTCAGATGCTGCGTGTGAGCAGGTGTCTTAGTCTGCTACGGTCGGTGCCTTCCCGAAGCAACCTGCAGTCAATGGTCGAGTCTCCAGTCTGTCCTCGTTACTACGAGTGGATTTAATTTTTTTCCTGTTTTGTTTTCTTCTTGATTTTTCCAGGATTATTACTTTT
This sequence comes from Oncorhynchus gorbuscha, assembly GCF_021184085.1. NCBI lineage: Eukaryota > Metazoa > Chordata > Actinopteri > Salmoniformes > Salmonidae > Oncorhynchus > Oncorhynchus gorbuscha. The sequence continues at coordinate 39,728,141 of NC_060184.1, read as the reverse complement.
GTCATTTACTGGAATAAAGACTCTGTTTTCGTTAAATCGCTTTTGGGTCCTCATTCACCAGCATAACAGGTATAATTTTCACATCATATGTAAAGTTGAAATCGGAAGTTTACATACACCTTAGCCAGATACATTTAAACTCAGTTTTTCACAATTCCTGACATTTAATCCTAGTAAAAAATTCCCTGTCTTTGGTCAGTTAGGATCATCACTTTATTGTAAGAATGTGAAATGTCAGAACAATAGTAGAGAGAATGATTTATTTCAGCTTTTATTTCTTTCATCACATTCCCAGTGGTTCAGAAGTTTAAATATACTCAATTAGTATTTGGTAGCATTGCCTTTATATTATTTAACTTGGGTCAAACGTTTCGGGTAACCTTCTACAAGCTTCCCACAATAAGTTGGGTGAATTGTGTCCCATTCTTCGTGACAGAGCTGGTGTAACTGAGTCAGATTTGTATGTTCTATAGGATTGAGGTTAGGGCTTTGTGATGGTCACTCCAATACCTTGACATTGTTGTCCTTAAGCCATTTTGCCACAACTTTGGAAGTGTGCTTGGGATCGTTGTCCATTTGGAAGACCCATTTTGAAATGTGATTTTAGCTTCTAAAATGTGAGATTTGGGTTTTCATAAGGTAGGGCCCTGCTCAATCAGTGGCCCGCCCCTGTGAAAAGAAATGGGCTATAAAACTTTTCAAACATGCCCTCCTCTCCCTTCCTATATAATGCCTTGACGAAAATATAACCTCCTGTTCCGAGGACGTGAGGACGACGGTCCGATGTCAAAATGGTTCAGATAATAACTACAGAACGAAGCCAACCTCAGCGTGAGCTTTGGTTGCGAATGGTATGAAGTTTGAACTCTTATTCACTACCTAAGTGATACCTCCTAGCCGTTGAGTTAACAACAGCAGCTGCAAACGTAGGTTAGGAAGGAACAGACAGAGTATCCCGTCTATCACACAATGACGTTACTACAACATATCCAATTTACCAGCAGATACATTCTTCAAAGGACAAAGTACTCGGTTGGGCAACACAGCCTTCCATCTACCACCAACCTACCGAAGCGCAGCTCAGAGTAAATATTTATTGCATTTTCCTTTTCCAAATGGGCGGTAATTTAGATTGCATAAGATACTGTATTTACGATAGCACAGCTTCTCCCTGTGTCCCTCAGTCTTCACGCTCTTTCACTCAAACCCAGCCGTTTTCTTTTGTGTAACAAGCTGTCATATCTGTTCCGCCCGCCAGGGACGTTTTCCTTTATGACGTAATTTGTAATCAAGTTATGATTAATTATGAGTATGTGTAATTCTGTGTGATTAGTTAGGTATTTAGTAAATAAATAATTAAACCCCATTTTGTATTGCTGATTCAACTTGTTAGCCAGGGTTCGTGCAGATAACCAAGAATTTACAACTTTCAGATGAGACTGAATAAAGGTGAGGATTAATATTGACTGCTATTGATGTAAAATGTTACTAGTTCTTTAAGAGTTTATTCGGAAGATAACAGCTCTATAAATATTATTTTGTGGTGCCCCGACTCTCTAGTTAATTACATTTACATGATTAGCTCAATCAGGTAATATTAATTACGGATAAATTATTTTATAGAATAGCATGTCATATCACTTAATCCGGCATAACCAAAGACACGACAGCGGTGTGATGGCTGCGTGGTCCCATGGTGTTTATACTTGCGTACTATTGTTTGTACAGATGAACGTGGTATCTTCAGGCTTTTGTAAATTGCTCCCAAGGATGAACCAGACTTGTGGAGGTCTACAATTGTTTTTCGGAGGTCTTGGAGGATTATTTTGATTTACCCATGATGTCAAGCTAAGAGGCACTGAGTTTGAAGGTAGGCCTTGAAGTACATCCACAGGTACACCACCAATTGACTCAAATTATGTCAATTAGCCTATGAGAAGCTTCTAAAGACATGACATCATTGTCTGGAATTTTCCAAGCTGTTGAAATGCACAGTCAAGTTAGTGTATGTAAACTTCTGACCCACTGGAATTGTGATACAGTGAATTAGAAGTGAAATAATCTGTCTGTAAACAATTGTTGGAAAAATGACTTGTGTCATGCACAAAGAGGATGTCCTAACCGACTTGCCAAAACTATAGTTTGTTAACAAGACATTTGTGGAATGGTTGAAAAACGAGTTTTAATAACTCCAACCTAAGTGTATGTAAACTTCCGATTTCAACTGTATATAGTCACATGTATTTTGTGTATCTTACCTGGATATGGTTGGTACTTTCCATCGCAGACTGCCATCAGGACCCTTGAGAAAAAGCCCTTGTAGTTGTAGTAATCGCTGACTGAGTTTGCCGGATCTCGGCTCTGAACATGTTTTCCGTCGACTGCTCCTCCTCAAAACGGATCATTCCAACGATCCCCAAAATCTCTGGCGATTTCTGCCTATTGTGCCACAGAGGGATAAGTAACAACATTGTTCTTCAGGACATGCCAGATAGCCTGGCGCTACTCTGTGACAAGCGGTAGAGGTTCCTAGCTTGTAAATGACAACTTGCAGAGATACTTTGCCGTTTGATGCCACTCTCTAAAAAGCGAAGGGTCACAGACCGCCTTTCTGCAGCACTTACAGGCTGGGAGTTCTCTCACGTGGGATGTGAGGGGCAAGCCGCTGAAGCAAGTCGTATTGAACCGTCATCCGAAAGCACTGAACATGTCTTTCCTCGTCAATGCTTAGCACTGGTTAAACAAGAGACTTGTAAATTCTTGTAGTGTCCAGTGGACGAGGCAGGAGGTGGTTTTTTGTGTGTGTTTTGTTTTACATATTGTGCATATTTCTTTATTCGGAACACATTTCCATTTGTTGGCAACTCCTGCAAATTTGTAAAAAAAATACTTACTTTTATGTTCACCTTCTGGACAATCAAATTCTGCGAAGTAGTAAACTGTAAACCAATTTAAACTTGTGTACTATCCATGGTACTTGTAGTGTCTTAACACTTAGTACTTATTTATGTAATAAGAAAGACTCTGAATACAAGCAATTGAACTGGAGCTTCACATTTACTCAAACAGGTTAGTACCAGAATAACATGGAACAATACTGCGCATGACCAAGGGCGCTTCATCCTTAAAGGGGGCATCAGTAATTAACAGAACATAACATTCCTTCTCTTATACAATCAGAGTTACTTTTACCAAACCACAACTGAAACATTTCCCAGAACTTTTGTTGTAGTTATTTTTGCATCTTTTAATTTGAACTTGAACAGTTAGTTTTTGTTTGTTTGTTTGTTTATAAGTCTAGTCTGTCTGGTGGACGGTGCTTTCGTTCTGGGTAGCGCCTCAGATTGTCTGGAGGCTCCTGAACATCCTCAGTGTGTGCTTGTTCCATTATAGCGTCTGCTATAGCAGCACCTTCATCAACATGTTCCCTTCTTTCAGCCTGGGGTCTCTCTACTGCCCCACCGTCCTCTACAGTTCCTTGTGTGTCACTCTCGGGAGCTCTCTGTGCCTGTTCTCTCTCGATTGTTGTGCTGTTTTCCGTGGAATGCATTTGGTTAATGTGACGCCGCCACATTATGTCTGGGCTCACTTGAACCTGGTAAGTTCTGGGTCCCGTTTGTGTGTGTACGGTCCCTCTTGTCCATTTCCCTCCTCTTCTGTAGTCTCGCACCATCACTTCCTGTCCTGTTTGGAGATGGCGCTCCCGGCCACCGGAGAGCATCTTGGCTTGTTTGTTCAGCACTTCATTATGCCTGTTTGGCTTCATGATGTCCAGCTGTGTGCGGAGAGGCCTCCCGAACATCAGTGCGGCTGGGCTTTCATTTGTTGTGGCATGTGGGGTGTTTCGGTAGGAGGCCAGGAACTTGGCCAGTTTTGTTTGCAAAGTCCCTTTGTCTCGTTTTGCTGCACGGAGTCCTTGCTTTAGAGTTTGCACAAAGCGTTCTGCCAGCCCATTGGTGGCAGGGTGGTACGGAGCTGAAGTTGAGTGTTTGATTCCATTTACTGACATGAATATTGTAAACTCGTCACTTACAAAAGCTTGCGCGTTGTCACTTACCAGCTGCAGTGGCAAACCGAAGCGTGCAAACGTTGTTCTGAGACACTCTATCGTCTGAGCTGAGGTGGAGGAGTCAGTGCAAAACACCTCTGGCCATTTGGAATGGGCATCAACTATAACCAGAAACATGTGCTTTTCAAAGGGACCAGCGTAGTCCACATGAATTCTCTGCCATGGCTCTGCGGGCCATTCCCATGGGTGGACTGGGACAGGAGCAGGCATGTGAAGGGTTTCCAAACATCCACTACAGTTCTTTGCCATATTTTCTATCTGTTGGTCCAGACCTGGCCACCAGAAGTGGCTCCTTGCGAGCAGCTTCATTTTGACAATTCCAACATGACCTTCATGTAGTTGCTGCAAGACTAGATGTTGGCATTTCTGGGGTATCATGACTCTCATTCCCCACATCAAACATCCTTGGTACGTTGTAATTTCGTTTCTCCGCTGGAAATACGGAGTCAGCTCCTTTCTGCCAGTAGCTGGCCATCCTGACATGGTGTAGGTGTACACTTTTGACAAGGTCACATCTTTCCTTGTCTCATGTTTGATAACTGTGCTTGTGACTGGTAGGGCCTCGAGCTGAGCGGTATGGAACATGTCCACTGCATCCACCCTCCTTTGCATTTCTCTTGTACATGGCAGTCTGGATAATCCATCTGCATTTGTGTGGAGAGATGACGGCTTAAACTCAATGTCATACATATGACTGGCAAGGAACAGGGCGTATCGCTGTAACCTGGCTGCTGTCATTGCCGGAATGCCTTTCTTTGGACTGAAAATGGAAAGCAACGGCTGGTGATCTGTAACCAGTGTGAAACGCTTGCCAAATAGGTATGCGTGGAATTTCTTGACGCCCCACACTAGTGCCAGTGCTTCTTTGCCGATTTGTGAGTAGTTTTTCTCTGCATCATTCAATGTTCGTGACGCAAATGCAACTGTCCTCTCTGACACATCTTTCAGTGTGTGTGAAAGGACTGCCCCTAATCCATAAGGGGACGCATAATATATGCCATTTAGCGGACGCTTTTATCCAAAGCGACTTACAGTCATGTGTGCATACATTCTACGTATGGGTGGTCCCAGGAATCGAACCCACTACCCTGGCATTACAAGCGCCATGCTCTACCAACTGAGCTACAGAAGGACCACATCACAATACCCCATAATGACATCACAATACCCCATAAAAATAACAAAAAACATGTTTTTAGACATTTTAGTGAATTTACAAAAAAATCTAAAACTGAAATATCACATTTATATAAGTATTCAGACCCTTTACTTAGTACTTTGTTGAAGCACTTTTGGCAGCAATTACAGCCTCCAGTCTTCTCGGGTATGATGCTGATAAGAAGCATTAAGACCCCTTCAATGTAGACATCAACCCTAAGCACACTGCCAAGACAACGCCAGAGTGGCTTCGGGACAAGTCTCTGAATGTCCTTGAGTGGGCCAGCCAGGGCCTGGACTCGAACCCGATCGAATATCTTTATTTTCCACCATAATTTGGAAATTATAGGCAATTAGCAAGACACCGCCAAATACTTATTTTCCATCATAATTGGCAAATAAATTCATTTAAAAATCCTATAATGTGATTTTCTGTATTTTTTTTCTAATTTTGTCTGTCATAGTTGAAGTGTACCTATGATGAAAATTACAGGCCTCTCTCATCTATTTAAGTGGGAGAACTTGCACAATTGGTAGCTGACAAAATACTTTTTTGCCCCACTGTATGTATGTATGTATGTATGTATGTATGTATGTATGTATGTATGTATGTATGTATGTATGTATGTATGTATGTATGTATGTATGTATGTATGTATGTATGTATGTATGTATGTATGTATGTATGTATGTATGTATGTATGTATGTATGTATGTATGTATGTATGTATATATATATATATACACACACACACATTAATATATACACACACATATATATATATATACACACACACATACATATACACACACATCCACACATATATAAGACCCCTTAATTTTTTTCAAAGATTTTACTAATTTACAGTTCATATAAGGAAATCAGGCAATGTAAATTCACTGATTAGGCCCTAATCTATGGATTTAACATGACTGACAGCCAACTTCACTGGCATTTCAGGGTCGTAATGCATCAGGACCTGTTCAGATGTTATGAGCCGTTTTGCCTACAGAAATTCATTTTCACACTGCTCTGTCCACCGCCATGTCCTATTCTTTTCCAGGAGCTGATTTAGAGGCTGGAGTACTGCTGAAAGGATTGGAAGGAATCTTCTGTAGTAATTGATCAGTCCCGTGAAAGATCTCACTTCTGTGATATTTTGTGGTCGTGGTGCCTGTACCACTGCCTCGATTTTGTCCTGTGTTTTGTGCAATCCATTACAGTCAATCTCATGGCCACAGAAGACAATCTTGTCTTTGAAGAACTCACACATCTTTAAGTTTGCCTGTAGACCATACTCTTTCAGTCTTTTCAGGACCTCTTCCAGGTTAGCCAGGTGCTCTTTGTCGGTGCGTCCTGTTATGATCATGTCATCCAGGATACACTGGGGTCCTGGGATTCCTTGCAAAATCTGGTCAATAGTTCGTTGCCAAATGGCTGGGGCTGATGCAATGCCAAACACCAGGCGGTTATACCTGTATAGACCTTTGTGTGTGTTTATTGTCAGGTACTGTTTGGAACTCTCTTCAACCGGTAGCTGCAGGTAAGCCTGTTTCAGATCGATTTTACTGAAGTGTTTCCCACCAGCTAGTGCAGCAAAGATGCCATCCAGGCGTGGTAGGGGGTATTGGTCCACATGCAACATTGGATTCACAGTTACCTTGAAGTCCCCACACATTCTAACAGACCCGTCTTTCTTCACAATAGGAACTATGGGTGTGGCCCATTCGCTTCTGTCCACTTTCGTCAGGATCCCTGTATCCTGCAAGCGATCGATTTCCGCTTCCACCTTTGGTCTCAGGGAGTATGGAACAGATCTGGCTTTGCAGAATTTTGGGGTTGCGTCATCTCTTAGTACAAGTTTTGCTGTGAAGCCTTTTACTGTTCCCATCTGATCACTGAAAACTGTGTTGTATTTATTCCGCAAGTGTTCCAGAGTTTGGTCTGTGCCTTTCTCTTTGGACTGGAACGTGTGGAGCATTTTCAAGTCACACCAATTCAGCTTTATTTTTGAAAGCCATTCCCTGCCAAATAATGGGGGGCCAGTTCCAGGCACCACATACAGCTGTAACTGCTGTGTTTGCCCCCCATAATGCACTCTGACCTGCAACGCCCCCATTGGGCTCAATCTCTCTCCTGAGTATGTCTTCAGCAACACATTTGTGTTCTTCAGCTTGATAGCCTTAAAGTGCTCATTGTAGACAGTAGTGGAAATTATAGACACTGCCGATCCTGTGTCCAGCTCCATTTTGAGGGGTTTGCCTTCGATATCTGGTGTCACCCATATTATGCTACTGCTGGGAGAAGTCACTGTGTTTAACTCCATTGTACCAATTAATCGTTCATCTGAATCACTGCCACTGTTCCCTGCTAGTGCATTCACAGACCCTTTAATTTTCTCAGTTTTCCTGTTGTGACTGAATTTGGCTTTGCATGCTCTTTGAATGTGCCCCCTTCTACTGCATTTGTGACAAATTTCGTCTTTGAAACGGCAGTCCTCTGCTCTGTGACCATCTCTGTCACACCTTTTCGGCCACACGGGGGCGTTGTCGACTGCGTGAAAACTTGTGCAGGGAAATTTGTGACAGGTCGGTACTTCTTTTACTTTGCAACTCAAAAGTATCTTTAGTCGCGATTTCTATAGCCACAGCAATTTCAACAGCCTTTGCAAACGTGAGCTCTGATTCTGTGAGCAAACGTTTTTGAATGTGTTCATGTTTCAGTCCACAAACAAATCTATCCCTTAATGTGTCATTTAGGTTCTCTCCCAACTGGCAATGTTCAGACAGTTTCTTCAACACTGCTACATATGTACTAACACCCTCCCCCTCATTCTGATCTCTCTTGTGGAAATGAAAACGTTCCGCGATGAGGAGTGGTTTAGGTGAAAGGTGATTTTGCAATATCTCCACAATCTCTGTGAATGTTTTATTTGAGGGCTTCAGAGGGGCAGTCAGATCTCTTAGCAAACTGTATGTTTTTGGGCCAATTAAACTCAACAACGCTGGCACTCTCTTGTTATCAGCAATGTCGTTTGCAATGAAGTACTGTTCCAGTCGTTCAATGTAAGTTGCCCAGTTTTCTTGCGTGTCATCAAACACATCTATTTTCCCGATGCTAGCCATTCTCTTTACCTCCGGCTCCACTGGTCTTTGATCTGCCGCCTCGTTCTCGTCAGCTCTCCCCTCGTCCTCACTGCTTCCTAGCTGTTGTGCTAAAGGGTCAAAATCCTCCTCTCTTCCTACGAACTCCATCTGTATTCGTGATGCACACTGCAGGTAATCATCCTCGTCGCCATTGTAGTGTCTTAACACTTAGTACTTATTTATGTAATAAGAAAGACTCTGAATACAAGCAATTGAACTGGAGCTTCACATTTACTCAAACTAGTTAGTACCAGAATAACATAGAACAATACTGCGCATGACCAAGGGCGCTTCATCCTTAAAGGGGGCATCAGTAATTAACAGAACATAACAGTACTGTCTCTGCTGACATGTCTGCCAATCACGGTATCCCTGTTTAAGGTAATAGCCAGCTGATGACGTCTCGAGAGGGATCTCTGTCTGTTAAGCTGCAACCAGGTAACGTTTTTTTTTTAACTATTTCGTTATAGAAACATGATACCATAAATGAAAGCTGTAAAATGACTCCCAATGTAAAACACAGCAACCTTTAGTAATGTAACTAGCTTTCTATTCAGCTCACTAGTTACAACAAGTAGGCCTCGCTCTGTTGTTCGCTAGCAGGAGCATATAGCTTTATCACAAGCTAGCATGTCATTCTGGGACAAGGAGCATTTTAGATATGAGTTTATCCCAAGTAATAATTTAAAACTACAATCTATAGGAAATGCAGTGTAAATCTAATACAGGCATCAAGGCAGGACCCACTCATTTCATTCATACTGACAAATAAGAAATTCCACATTATCAAATCGTTTTCTAGCTCACAAACTACATTTCTTTGCTGTGATGATTTATTTGATTAATTCTTGTCTGTCACTTTTGTCTCACATTATCTAACTGAGCTAAACGACTACCGCCCCGTAGCACTCACTTCCGTCATCATGAAGTGCTTTGAGAGACAAGTCAAGGACCATATCACCTCCGCCCTACCTGACACCCTAGACCCACTCCAATTTGCTTACCGCCCAAATAGGTCCACAGACGATGCAATCTCAACCACACTGCACACTGCCCTAACCCATCTGGACAAGAGGAATACCTATGTGAGAATGCTGTTCATCGACTACAGCTCGGCATTCAACACCATAGTACCCTCCAAGCTCGTCATCAAGCTCGAGACCCTGGGTCTCGACCCCGCCCTGTGCAACTGGGTACTGGACTTCCTGACGGGCCGCCCCCAGGTGGTGAGGGTAGGCAACAACATCTCCACCCCTCTGATCCTCAACACTGGGGCCCCACAAGGGTGCGTTCTGAACCCTCTCCTGTACTCCCTGTTCACCCACGACTGCGTGGCCACGCACGCCTCCAACTCAATCATCAAGTTTGCGGACGACACAACAGTGGTAGGCTTGATTACCAACAACGACGAGACGGCCTACAGGGAGGAGGTGAGGGCCCTCGGAGTGTGGTGTCAGGAAAATAACCTCACACTCAACGTCAACAAAACTAAGGAGATGATTGTGGACTTCAGGAAACAGCAGAGGGAACACCCCCCTATCCAAATCGATGGAACAGTAGTGGAGGGGGTTGTAAGTTTTAGGTTCCTCGGCATACACGTCACAGACAAACTGAATTGGTCGACTCACACAAACAGCATCGTGAAGAAGGCGCAGCAGCGCCTCTTCAACCTCAGGAGGCTGAAGTATTTTGGCTTGTCACCAAAAGCACTCACAAACTTCTACAGATGCACAATCGAGAGCATCCTGGCGGGCTGTATCACCGCCTGGTACGGCAACTGCTCCGCCCACAACCATAAGGCTCTCCAGAGGGTAGTGAGGTCTGCTTAACGCATCACCGGGGGCAAACTATCTGCCCTCCAGGACACCTACACCACCCAATATTACAGGAAGGCCATAAAGATCATCAAGGACAACAACCACCCGAGCCACTGCCTGTTCACCCCGCTATCATCCGGAAGGCAAGGTCAGTACAGGTGCATCAAAGCTGGGACCGAGAGACTGAAAAACAGCTTCTATCTCAAGGCCATCAGACTGTTAAACAGCCACCACTAACATTGAGTGGCTGCTGCCAACACACACTGACTCAACTCCAGCCACTTTAATAATGGGAATTGATGGGAAATGATGTAAAATATATCACTAGCCACTTTAAACAATGCTACCTAATATAATGTTTACATACCCTACATTATTAATCTCATATGCATACGTATATACTGTACTCTATATCATCTACTGCATCCTTATGTAATACATGTATCACTAGCCACTTTAACTATGCCACTTTGTTTACATACTCATCTCATATGTATATACTGTACTCGATACCATCTACTGTATCTTGCCTATGCTGCTCTGTACCATCACTCATTCATATATCTTTATGTACATATTCTTTATCCCCTTACACTGTGTATAAGACAGTAGTTTTGGAATTGTTAGTTAGATTACTTGTTGGTTATTACTGCATTGTCGGAACTAGAAGCACAAGCATTTCGCTACACTCGCATTAACATCTGCTAACCATGTGTATGTGACAAATAAAATTAGATTTGATTTGATTTGATCTAGTCAACTCCTGTGTCCTGTTCCCAGAGATCAACCAATTCCAGATATGCGTACCTGTTTGAGCATCTCGCAGACTAAATTCAATGTAGAATCAGTTTCACAGGTGAAAAACAGATTATTTTACTATTGTAACATGCAGTGGAGAGAATAATGTTGTGGGGAGAATAATAGTCTATACTTTTGGCCAGGGTTGAGTTCTCACCTCTGGACCACACAAGCTTTAGTCTCTCCCTACATCGGTCAGCTATACTTTTGGCCAGGGTTGAGTTATCACCTCTGGACCACACAAGCTTTAGTCTCTCCCTACATCGGTCAGCTATACTTTTGGCCAGGGTTGAGTTATCACCTCTGGACCACACAAGCTTTAGTCTCTCCCTACATCGGTCAGCTATACTTTTGGCCAGGGTTGAGTTCTCACCTCTGGACCACACAAGCTTTAGTCTCTCCCTACATCGGTCAGCTATACTTTTGGCCAGGGTTGAGTTATCACCTCTGGACCACACAAGCTTTAGTCTCTCCCTACATCGGTCAGCTATACTTTTGGCCAGGGTTGAGTTCTCACCTCTGGACCACACAAGCTTTAGTCTCTCCCTACATCGGTCAGCTATACTTTTGGCCAGGGTTGAGTTCTCACCTCTGGACCACACAAGCTTTAGTCTCTCCCTACATCGGTCAGCTATACTTTTGGCCAGGGTTAGATGCTTTCGATATGCCTATGTGGCCTGGGCCCACAAATGCTCCTAGAGAGAAGGGGGAAAACTGAAGCATTGATGACAGTTCTACAGTCTCCATTAGAGGCAGAGACTTTTGGCATAGAAGGTAAAGATAGAAAGATGGTGCCGACAGATATGGCAGCTCAGCATCTAGCTCCTAAGCAACTTTGCAGTATTTTTTTTTGTTTTTGTGGTAGCCCAAAACGTTTTTTTTGTTGTCTTATTACACACAGCCGGAAACTTTTGGATATCAGAGTGGCGGTAACTCATCAGCATTATGACCAGGAATGCGACTTTCTCGAATTGGATCCTTTGTTCGCACCCCCCAGGGCAATTGAACTTATCCCAGACGCTGCTTCACGACACTGCCGGCGGAGAAAAGGTATTCGGAGTGGACTTCTTACAGCATCCCGCAATCTCAGAGCATGCGCAGACCAGCTGGTTGAAGTGTTTACGGACATATTCAATCTCACCCTATCCCAGTCTGCTGTCCCAAGTCCCCCGCCATTGTTGCTGTACCCAAGAAAGCAAAGGTAACTGAACTAAATGACTATTGCCCCGTAGCACTCACTTCTGTCATCATGAAGGGCTATGAGAGGCTAGTTAAGGATCATATCACCTCTACCTTACCTGACACCCTAGACCCATTGCACTGCACACTGCCCAATCACATCTGGACAAGAGGAATACCTACGTAAGAATGCTGTTCATTGACTATAGCTCAGCCTTCAACACCACAATACCATAATACCCTCCAAGCTTATCATCAATCTCGTGGCCCTGGGTCTGAACCCCGCCCTGTGCAACTGGGTCCTGGACTTCACGATGAGCCCCACCAGGTGGTGAAGGTAGGAAACAACACTTCTACTTGACTGATCCTCAACAAAGGGCCCCACAAGGGTGCGTACTCATTCCCCTCCTGTACTCCCTGCTCACCCATGACTGCGTGGCCACGCACGCCTTCAACTCAATCATCCAGTTTGCAGATGACACAATCATAGTAGGCCTGATTATAAACAACGACGAGACAGCCTACAGGGAGGAGGTGAGGACCCTGGTGGAGCAGTGCCAGGAAAATAACCTCTCCCTCAACGTCAACAAAACAAAGGAGCTGTTTGTGGACTTCAGGAAAATGCAGAGGGAGCACCTCCCTATCCACATTGACGGTACAGCAGTGGAGAAGGTGGAAAGCTTCAAATTCCTCTGCTTACACATCATTCACAAACTGAAATGATCCACCCAAACAGACAGGAGGCTGAAGAAATTTGGTTTGGACCCTAAGACCCTCACAAACTTTTACAGATGCACAATTGAGAGCATCCTGTCGGGCTGTATCACTGCCTGGTACGGCAACTGCACAGCCCGCAACCGCAGGGCTCTCCAGAGGGTGGTGCGGTCTGCGGTCTGCCCAGGCACACTGCCTGCCCTGCAGGACATCTACAGCACTCTAAGGCCTGATTCACGCAGTCTCCTCAGAACAGTTGATGTTGAGATGTGTCTGTTACTTGATCTTGATGAAGCATTTATTTGGGCTGCAATCTGAGGTGCAGGTAACTCTAATGAACTTATCCTCTGCAGCAGAGGTAACTCTGGGTCTTTCTTTCCTGTGGCGGTCCTCATGAGAGCCAGTTTCATCATAGCGCTTGATGGATTTTGAGACTGCACTTGAAGAAACTTTTAAAGTTCATGAAAATGTTCCACATTGACTGACCTTCATGTCTAAAGTAATGGCGGACTGTCGTTTCTCTTTGCTTATTTGAGCTGTTTTTGCCATAATATGGACTTGGTCTTTTACCAAATAGCACTATCTTGTGCATACCAACTCTACCTTGTCGCAACACAACTGATTGGCTCAAATGGATTAAGAAGGAAAGAAATTCCACAAATGAACTTTTAACAAGGCACACCTGTTAATTGAAATGCACATCCAGGTGACTACCTCATGAAGCTGGTTGAGAGAATGCCAAGACTGTACACAGCTGTCATCATAGCAAAGGGTGGCTACTTTAAAGAATCTTACATATAAAATATATTTGGATTTGTTTAACATTTTTTCTGGTTACTACATAATTCCATATGTGTTATTTCATAGTTGTGATGTCTTCACTATTATTCTACAATGTAGAAAATAGTAAAAAATAAAGAAAACCCTGGAATGTGTCGGTGCGTCGAAACCTTTGACTGGTACTGAACATTATGGAAAACTTATCTCACACACTCAGTCATAGTTAGCCAAATAATTAATGGATTGGCAAGATTTTGGCGCATTCAACTTTTAGGTTAGTAGGAAAGTTAATCATTTAAACCACCTAAATATACTCACTTTCACTGAACATTTAGTATTTGAATCTCAAACATTCATCTCCCAACTGCCTTTTCTGTAATCCTGCGGACTCTTTATCATTATACATACCTTATATTTCAATTTCATCCAACATTATGCATGCCCACCATGGTATTAGGCAGCTGCTATTTAGAAATCTTATTGCAGAGCACATCGTATAACTGTTTTTAGAGAAGATTGTATTGCAATGTATACTATATGTGTAGGCAATGTCATACAATGCCTTCAGAAAGTATTCATTCCCCTTGACTTACTTCACATTTTATTGTGTTACAGCCTGAATTCATAATGGATGAAATGGATAATGGATTCCTCAGCCATCTACACACAATACCACATAATGACAAAGTGACAATGTATTTTTAGACATTTTTTCAAATGTATTGAAAATGAAAGTATTCACACCCCTGAGTCAGGTTATTGTCCTGCTGAAAGGTGCATTTGTCTCTCAGTGTTTGTTGGAAAGCAGACTGAACCTTGTTTTCCTCTAGGATTCTTGCCCGAGCTTAGCTCTATTCAGTTTATTTGACATTTTTAGAGAAACTCGCTAGTCCTTGCCGATGACAAGCATACCCATAATATGATGCAGCCACCACCATGCCTGAAAATATGAAGAACGGTACTCAGTGAAGTGTTGTGTTGGATTTGCCCCAAACATAACGCTTAATATGCAGGACATTAAGTCATTTTCTTTGACACATTTGTAGCAGTAATACTTTAGTGCCTTATTGCAAACAGGTTACATGTTTTGGAATATTTTTATTCTGTACAGGCTTCCTTATTTTCACTCTGTCATTTAAGTTAGTGTTGTGGAGTAACTACAATGTTGTTGATCCATCCTCAGTTTTCCTCCTATCACAGCCATTAATCTCTGTAACTGTTTTAAAGTCACCATTGGCCTCTTGTTGAAATCCGTTAGCTGTTTCCTTCCTCTCTGGCAACTGAGTTAAGAACACCTGTATCTTTGTGGTGTATTGATACACCATCCAAAGTGTAATTAATAACTTCACCATGCTCAAAGGGATATTCAATGTCTGCTTTTTTATTTTTTACCCATCTACCAATAGGTGTCATTCTTTGTGAGACATTGGAAAACCTCCCAGGTCTTTGTGGTTGAATCTGTGTTTGAAATTCACTGCTCAACTGAGGGACCTTACAAATAATTGTGTGTGTCTGAGTTTGGGTGCCGTGTCTGTGTTTGGGTACCTGGGTGTGTTTTGGGTGCTGGGGTAAAGAGATGAGGTCGTCATTCAAAATCCTGTTAAACACTATTATTACATGAAACTAAAATCTGTGACTTGTTAATGTATTTAGGCTTGCCATAACAAAGGTGCTGAAGATGTATTATTTTTTATTTATTTAACTAGGCAAGTCAGTTACCTCTCTGGCGCAGGCGTTCCGTTAGCGACCCACCTTGACAACATCCGGTGAAATTACAGAGCGACAAATTCAAAATGCACAAATACTCATAATAAACATTCATAAAAGATACAAGTGTTATACATCGGCTTAAAGATGAACTTCTTGTTAATACAGCTGTCAGATTTCAGAAAAGCTTTATGGCGAAAGCATACCATGAGATTATCTGAGGACAGCGCCCTGCTTTCAAAAGCATACATAAAATAAAAAGTAGAGGAGTCACAAAAGTTAGAAATAGCAATAAAATTAATCACTTACCTTTGATGATCTTCATCTGGTTGCAGTCTATCCAAATCTACCAATTATATGTATATCATAGCTTCTGGGCCTGAGTAACAAGCAGTTTGGGCACGCTTCTCATCCAGATGTCGAAATACTGTGATACAGCCTGGAATTGAACCAGGGTCTGTAGTGACGCCTCAAGCACTGAGATGCAGTGCCGTTGCATCACTCGGGAGCCATTATTGACTCAAGACAGTTCAGCTTTTCATTTTTAATTCATTTGTAAACATTTCTAAAAACATAATTCCTCTTTGCCATTATAGGGTATTGTGTGTAGGCAAGTGAAACAAAATCTGAATGTAATCCATTTCAAATTCATGCTGTAGCACAACAAAATGTGGAAAAGTCAAGGGGTGTGAATACTTTCTGAAGGCCCTGTATGCCATTGGTTAATATGCATATGTTGTTATTAAACCTCCATTCTAGCACGCACGCACGCACGCACGCACGCACGCACGCACGCACGCACGCACACACACACACACACACACACACACACACACACACACACACACACACACACACACACACACACACACACACACACACACACACACACACACACACACACACACACACACACACACACACACACACACATCTTCACATACTTGTTTTTGGGCTTCTATGCAAAGTAAACGATTCAATGTTTATTTAAGCCTGCAGCTTGTGAATCGAAATGAGACCTATAATCATGACAAAACCTGTTCGAAAATGTAGCTCACT